>NC_083769.1:40018837-40033837 GCF_963514075.1 Conger conger
AAAGTCACAATTTTTCCCCATTCTGATAGTTGATGTGAACATCAACTGAAGCTCCTGACCCATATCTACATGATTGTATGCATTGAACTGCTGCGACACAATTGGCTGATTAGATAATCACATTAATAAGTAGGTGTAATAAATTAAAAATCTTCCTAATAAAGTCCTTGGTGAGTGTACATATAACTAACTCTATAACTGCTGTCTGTGTTTTGTTTTGCCTCATTATTTCCATATGTTGGAGGGATAGCTTTATAGAAGCTGTTCCAGTAGATCAGTTGCAGAATACTCTAAAGGCACACGCTGAAACAAACTGAAAGGAGGTACATGAGAAATCCCAAAGCCAACTTGAAGTCTGAGCACCGGCGTATTCAGTGGACAGAGGAGGAAATGAGCGCAGAGAAAGAACACAAAGGACGGGGCGGCTGGGCTGAGCAGTGGCCCGCGTCTTCGCTAAAAGGATCAGGAACGAACCAGGAAGCAGCATGCTGTAGCAGGCCAGGACTTCAGAGAGAGAAGAGGGGGGGGGGGGGCGGTTTCAGGTAGTAGAGGGGCAGAGAGGGAGAAAGAGAGAGAGCGAGAGAGAGTGAATGAGAGAGTAAAGAGAGAGTGAGAGAGAGAGGGGGAGTTGCAGGTAGTAGAGGGACAGAAAGAATGAAGAATGACAGAGAAAGAGAGACAGAGAAAGAGAGAGAGGTAATGAGAGAAAGAGTAGAGTAACAAAAGAGAGAGAGAGAGAGAGAGAGAGAGAGAGAGAGAGAGAGAGTAAATCCTGGTCTTCAGTAGAGCATTAGTTCCTGACTTTACTATTGTACCTTGTTCTCCCCCAGTGCGCCGGGGCACAGATTACATCAATCCCATGAGCCTCTGCCAGGCGATGAGCACATGCTTTTCCTGCCTGATACACTTTCATATAAACATGATCTTACTTTGGTTCATAAAGTGAGTTTGACAAAGCAAATTAAATTACATCAAGTTTCACACGTGTTACAATGAGTGGCTGGTTAATGACGACAGGTAAAATGTACAGGCCCTGGGGCAGGCTGTCACAGTCAGTTTGGACTGCTTGGCGTGAACAAACTGCTCACATTGTCAGTCACTCAGAACCAAACTGCCCTTTTAACCTTTTCAAGGAGTAGACTTGGAATTTCAACATCTTTTTCAAAAACATTCTAGTCAGCGTTCTAGAACTCCATTGCTTTCCGTTAACAGCAGTGATTGTTACATCAGAATTAGAATGTTCAGCTAAGAACATTCCGATCATGCATTTCTGACCTTACACATTAAACGATTAAAACCAATAGCGACTTTAGTGTGATTCACTGTCTGACATGGCTGGCAAGGGTAGTGTTTATTGATGTCTGAATTTAGCCGGATATTGTTTTGTCTATTACGTGGAAAATATCAAAGGAAATGGCTTGTATTAACGATGCAATACAAACAAGGCTTTTCTGAATTCTATTTTAGCCACATTCAACAATTTTATTGAACACTACTAACAAGCGTTGATCTGGCAGTCCAGTCATTTCCTTATCGATTGAATGTAAAATGTCAACAAGCTCTTTACCGACGCTGCGCTCCAGTATTGATCAATGAAGACTGGACTCTGTTTCGGAGATCAGTCAGAATGTAGACAGTGTGTGAAAAGATCCTTTCTGGCATAGGCGTGGATTAATTTCGACTTTGGGGGAGGCGCAGTGCTAGACCGCCTAGCCGAACGTCAAGTCTCACAAGCGTACGAGCTGGAGTCCGGAGATGGGTCCACATGAAGTGATTGGGTGTGACACGTCTCCCCTGTCTGGGGTTCTGGACGGAGCAGCACCGATGATCTCAGATGCCTGCGCAGTGCTGCTCTCGTCTCTGTGTTTCACACACCTACCCCGCCAGCTCCGCCGGGGGTTCGCATTACAGCGATGAGGCAACATCGGTCCAATCGGCGTGTGTGAGAACCGCATGAAGACATGGTGGGAGCGCTCCTCCCCTCTCTGTCTTTCACGCTCTCTCTCTCTCTCTCTCTCACAACACGCTCTCTCTCTCACTCACACCTGAGCCCTGTACTCACCTGAGGGAGGTGGGCCCAAGCTTAATGAATTAAAGAAAGAAAAAAAGAAAAGAAAAGTAACAGGTGAGTTTCAGGAGTCTGGTGAATTGCGTTTATTTTCCTTCTTTCTTTCTTTCTTCTCCTCATTTTTTCATTCATCCGTGGCTTATACCCCCCTCGCGCTGGACAACCTTGGCAGTATTGAAAGGAATGAGAGAATGAGAATGAGAAACTGAAAACAAAGGCAAACTGTGGGAACGTTTCTCTCTCCTTTCTTCCCCACCGCTCGGGTGCTCATGGTGGTTTCAGTCGTGTTAACCCTGCCTGTGCTGGTCCTGTCCCCTGTGCACAGGTACTGTCATATTAACCATTAACCCTGCCTGTGCTGGTCCTGTCCCCTCTGCACAGGTACTGTCATATTAACCATTAACCCTGCCTGTGCTGGTCCTGTCCCCTCTGCACAGGTACTGCCATATTAACCCTGCCTGTGCTGGTCCTGTCCCCTCTGCACAGGTACTGTTGTGTTAACCCTGCCTGTGCTGGTCCTGTCCCCTCTGCACAGGTACTGTTGTGTTAACCCTGCCTGTGCTGGTCCTGTCCCCTCTGCACAGGTACTGTCGTATTAACCATTAACCCTGCCTGTGCTGGTCCTGTCCCCTGTACCACAGGTACTGTCGTGTTAACCCTGCCTGTGCTGGTCCTGTCCCTGTACCACAGGTACTGTCATATTAACCATTAACCCTGCCTGTGCTGGTCCTGTCCCCTCTGCACAGGTACTGTCGTATTAACCATTAACCCTGCCTGTGCTGGTCCTGTCCCCTCTGCACAGGTACTGTCGTATTAACCCTTAACCCTGCCTGTGCTGGTCCTGTCCCCTGTACCACAGGTACTGTCGTATTAACCATTAACCCTGCCTGTGCTGGTCCTGTCCCCTGTACCACAGGTACTGTCGTATTAACCATTAACCCTGCCTGTGCTGGTCCTGTCCCTGTACCACAGGTACTGCCATATTAACCATTAACCCTGCCTGTGCTGGTCCTGTCCCCTGTACCGCAGGTACTGCCATATTAACCATTAACCCTGCCTGTGCTGGTCCTGTCCCTGTACCACAGGTACTGCCATATTAACCATTAACCCTGCCTGTGCTGGTCCTGTCTCCTCTGCACAGGTACTGTTGTGTTAACCCTGCCTGTGCTGGTCCTGTCCCCTCTGCACAGGTACTGTTGTATTAACCATTAACCCTGCCTGTGCTGGTCCTGTCCCCTCTGCACAGGTACTGTCGTATTAACCATTAACCCTGCCTGTGCTGGTCCTGTCCCCTCTGCACAGGTACTGTGGATGTGTATGGTTTTACTGTCATTACCTGCTTTTATGGGCTCTATTGTTATTGACAAACAGTGCAGGTAGCGTTTGTTCTAGGAGCTGTTTTCTGACAAAAGCAATCCAGCTCTTCACGGGCTTCAGCCACAGCTGAATAAAGGGCAAAAGCCACAGGAAATGGTCTTCACCGATGGCTTTAATGTAATGAAACACACACACTGGCACACATGCACACGCACACGATCATTCTTATGAAAACATTTTACCAATACAATTAAAATCTACTTTTACCTTAAGGGTAATTTAGCATGCAATTCAGCACATTTGCTGAATTATTTATTATATAAAACTTTTCATAACTGTATTTTCATTCTGATAGTGTGAAGTTTTTGTTCACCTTAAGTTTATCTGGGCTTTTGTTATGCCAAACATCGCCCCCTACAGTGCAAAAAACAACATTTCAGCACAAAACCTCTGGTCTCTATGGACGTTTGTTCACTTTAGACAACAGATGTATGAGCAGTTAGCAATCTGCATTTGATAATGTTGCAACACAGAATTCAGAGATCTGTTGCCAGTGTTTAAACTGAAGAAAGTCAAATCAGGACAAGGCACTGAACGTGTCACACAGCTATACTATGTGCACATGTCCGTCTGCAGGCTTCGGGTAGTGTTCTAGCATAAGACTGCCTCTGTATTATAGTTTACAAGTTTTACTTTTTTTGGGATCGTCAAATATCCTCTATACTTACATTACTTGTCAAAAGGATATTGTCATGTTAATATTAATATTGAGAAATGTACTTGTGTAACATATTGTCACCTGACCTGTCAGATCAGACTTACTGCGCATCAAAAGTCTGATTCATAATGTCTTTCTGATCCTGCTAAACCTCCTGGTTTATCCTGCTGCAGTCCTGCGCATACACCCAATTGTCAACCGATCTCACAGATGTATTGTCACCTGTGCGATGCTGCCATTTCCTGGCTTTCGTATGTGTGAGGACTGGTTTATTTCAGTGCATAATTAACACTTGGTCAGGGGTAGTTGCTAAATGCTAACTACAGACCCACTGTGTTTTACGCGGTGAGTATGCACAATGGATTTAGTGCAAATGGCATGCTGTTTTACTAGCCTGAGTGAATTCCCTGTCAATATCTGATCACTATCTTGTCACAGGTTAGTGAGAATCAGACACAACTACGGGGAGAGCTTTTGTTTTTTAAATACAGGCTGTCTAATAAGAAGAACACACATTTTCTGTGTAAAGCCTTGACTGGCACACACTGGATTTGTTAATTTTGTGTGCAACATGTGGCCTCCATAGTATATTGTTCTCCTTTGTGTAATAGCTTGGGAAGGAACCATGTTGGACCACATGACCGGCATCAGGAATGAGCTTTGATAAAAGCTCTTCTGTGTCTCCACACGAAAGCCAAACTGAGTTACATCAGGCTGACAGCCTTTTGGATGAACGAGGGGTGGGGGCGGACCTCTGATGAGTTCTGCAGTGTCTCAGGGTAATTGTAACGGACGTGCGGTCTGACGTGTTTTAAAGAAAGTGAGTCTAAAGCTTAAAGACAGAGCCAATCTGTTGTACACAGAGCATTCCCCGTTACTGAAGCGTGTGGTTACTGGGCCGCCCGTGTGGCGTCCTGTGAGTGTCAGTGCAAGAGGCCCTCTCAGCCCCCTGTCCTGAGAGAACCCTTACTCACGGGGGAGGTGGGCCAAACAGGGTTGAATACAAACTGCCCGACGTGACACCTGAGTGTGAGACCCTGGTTTATCATCGACCCCATCAATGTGTTTTACACTCAGTAACCACCGGGCAGGGAAAGAGGGGGGCTTGTTCCTGAGGTACTGCTGCTTCTTATTCAAATCAGCCTCTCTGTCATTAACACCCACAGAGACCAGCTCTTAGATCAGGGAGATGCTGATATCATTAGTCATCATCATTAGTTTTGTACTTATAGTTTCATTCCTATGGGCAAATATCTCTATTTTTCATGATAAAGGAATTATTCTGAATATTATTTGTTCATTTTAAGAAGAAAAAAAGTCAAGTCTAAACTTACAAACCATTTAATATTAATATGTGTTAATATTAATTTGTCTCTGTTCCAGAAAAGACTATTAATGAACATTTATGAACCAGAGTGTTGTGCCTGCCTTCATCTGCGGCTAATGTGTGTCTGTGTGTCTGTGTATGCTTTAAAGAGGGTGAGGAGTGTCACTCACAGATGATATTCCTATGTTGGTTTATGTCATTTATATTTTGCTTCAAAGCCCAGATGCTTAACAATGATGGGCTCTGCTATATGTGACTTCTTTAATTCAATTCGTCTGACGGCCATTTTGTGCAGGTGATTTATCTCGCAGGTAGTTGGCTGACCAGAACACTGGGGTGGGATCCACGCTGCAGTCCATATGTTTAAAAATCTCTCAGTGCGCTCTCCTTCTGCAACTCCCTGGTGCTCTGAAGTGCCTCTTCGCATTTTATTGTCTTCTCTCTCTTTACCGTTCTTTCAGCACTTTCTTTCCATCACACATACACATACACATACACACACGTGCGCGTGCGCCTACAAACACACACACGCACGCGCACGTACACGCAGACACCTTTTGTGTCGATCACGGTGCAGTGTGGCTAATGAAAAGAGGGACATCTTAAAATAAAAGTTGACTTCCTGGTTTCTGCCTCCATTTGCATTCTGTTCTCTGCCCGGGGCGTCAGGGACAGGTGCCAGCGAGGAGGCGTCCTGACCCGGATATCGGCTCTTTTTCTCTGATTAGTTTCAAAGGAGACACAGCCGGCAGTGAGAAACCGTCTGGAATGTGCAGACCTGAATACCTGCCGGTGCTGCAGTGAGAGGCGGTATCTGGAGCACGGCCTGAGGATTAACTGCTGCCTTCGGTTAACCGCCTGCCTGTACACCTGAAGCCCTGGAGGCCAGAGGTGCTGATCAGACTGTGGGAAAGGTCAGACTCACGGAGAGCTGGAGGACCAGCTTCGCCAGCTTCGCGGCCTGACCCAGACCAGCCCAGACGAACCGGCAGGGCTGGGGTCCTGCGCCGGACACCTCCTCCCTCCTCTAAACACACCCCCCTCCTCCAAACCCCACAGACACCCCCCTCCTCCAAACCCCACAGACACCCCCCTCCTCCAAACCCCCCACAGACACCCCTCCTCCAAACCCCACACACACCCCTCCTCTAAACCCCCCACACACCCCCCTCCTCCCAACCCCACAGACACCCCCCTCCTCCAAACCCTACAGACACCCCCCTCCTCTAAACCCCACACACACCCCCCTCCTCTAAACCCCACACAGACCCCCCTCCTCCCCTAAACCCCACAAACACCCCTCCTCTAAACCCCCCACACACACCCCTCCTCCAAACCTCACAAATACCTCCCTCCTCCAAACCCCAAAAACACCACCTTGCTCAAAACCCCTCTCTCGCCCCCAAGGGTCATCTCTTTAGTAATACACATCTGCCCTGCAAAATGTATCAGTATTTTCTTGTGTTTCTCCTACAGAATGCCTGGTTCACCACCTGCTGAATGCGAAACAGACTGGCGTGGTCATTATTGTTTTATTTCACTGTTTGATTCTTAATGCCCCACAGAGGTTTGAGTGCATGGTTCAATATGCATTGTAAACAGATATGTAGATTCAACATGTATCATCACAATTATTTTGACAGCACGCGTACAGGTAGAATCATTGATATTACTCTCAACCATATGTCTGCAGTAGATTTTTGAGTTTGATTGCAAGACCATCATAGCAGAAAATACAGAGAATAGGCCCCTGTAGCCTAGTGGTTAAGGCATGTGACTGGGACCCAGAAGGTTGGTGGCTGGCTTAGTCTCATCAACTGTAAGCATCAGCTAAATAACAGTAATACATAATAAAACATCTGGTGGCACAGTTACATCTGTTGTGAAGATGTTACTGACTTAAGTGGATAGACTTAGTAATATCACCACACGTCTCTCTCAAACAGAAAGCGTTAATCCAGTGGAGTTCACACTCCAGGAGTAACAGGTACACCACACTCACCCGTTCCAGCTTACGAGAGGAGAACGTGTCAGATAGCAGTGCTGTGGTGAGGGACATGTTAATTGCTCTCGGTGTGAAGATGTCCATTAGCACCAACAGGGCACATGGCACTGGAGTTAATGATTATCTCAGGTCTTCACACCACTATCACACTCCGTTTGTGCTGGTTGCCTGGTGGTCAGTGGCCTGTATTCTGTGTTTTGCGAAGGCATGAATGGGGACTTTGTGTGTAGCTAGACCAAGACCACAGATGGAGATAGTCTCTATATTTCCCAAATGGGAATGGTGATTTTGGTTTTTGACCGAGAATTTCCAGATCATTGTTGCATTGTTGCATTGTTGCTATTGTGTGTGTGCATGTGTGTGTGCGTGCGTGTGCGTGCGTGTGCGTGTGCGTGTGCGTGTGTGTGTGTGTGTGCGTGTGTGTGTGTGAGTGCAAGGTTGTTACGTGTGTATTTACATCATCGCTACAGATACTGCATACAGTATTGAACAAATAAGCACATACAACTTAGTATGGAGCTGTATTGAAACCTTCACACTTTAAACATGAAGTTAAATTTTCAACAGGAGCAAATGTTTTCCCATACACACGTTTTATCCATAACAGTGAGCTGAAAGCGGAGGGTTTTTTTTTTTTTACAGAGAAACGTGTATAAAGCACGGTGGTCACAGAGCAGGAACAAAGAACAGGACAAAAACACGGAGCAAAACGAAGGACTTTACAGCTCCTCTCAATAAGCATTTTACATTTGCCTTTCTCCCTCTTTATTTCCCCCCTCCAGCTCTCTCTTTCTCTTTCTCTCCCTCCCTTTCTCCCTTTCTCCCTCTATACTGCAGGGAAGGAAGTGGACCGTTGCCTGTGGCACAAAGGCTACCTGCACAATAAAGTGAAAAAGAAATAAACCTAAAGGAAGAGGAGAAAGCGGGGAGGGGGAGAGTGGGAGGAGAGGAAGAAACAGAGGGGAGATAGTTTTACTGCTTCATGCTAATTATAGGAATTAAAAAGAGCCCCGTTTTGCTCGCAGGCCCCTATAAAATGTAAGGTTTGGGCAGGAGGAGTGGTGTACTCAGCTATAAAATACATGCTTTCTGTTTGACAATGGTGGTGCACCAGGACCTGAGACAGTCTGGTCACAGTGACCAGTGTCATATGTTCCTCACATGCAGAGAGGGAGGGTGAGGGATGTCACTGTAAACTGCTAACATAAACACTCAAACCAAACTTACATAATCAACAGGTTAATTTGAATTTCCCTTCATAAGGGGATGTTTCATTGCATAAGGTAGCATATGATTTAGTATAGTTTTAGGTATAGGCTTAAACGTGCCAGTCTGACAGACAAATAACTTGCAAAGGCACTTGGCAGTAATCATTAAACAATTAGCAAAAAAGAAAAGCTCATTTTCTCTACAGTGCACTATGCTCCCCCAATATCCCTTCTTAAAATGTATTGGCATTCCTAATATATAATACTGTGCAAGAAAAGGTTTTTTAATATATATGTGGTTATGCCACAGGAATAATGCCGCAGGGACTCTGTCAGAGTAAACACTGAAATGGTCTCTCACCGTAAGTGATCGTTTTTGCGCTACAGTTTCAGAACGCCCCTGCGTCGCAGGGCTCCCTCGCTGCCTGATTGCCGAACGTCCTCTTTCTTCTCCCTCTCTTTTTGTCATTTTAAAGTCTTTCTGGGTCCTGCGGTTTCTCCATTTTTAGCCCAGACTTTAATCTCCGTGTCGGGGTTTTGTTCTCTCGCCTCCCGCTGTAGGCCGAGTGGTAAGACAAAGCCCTGTTTACACTAATGGGCCTCTAAGCCTTTCAGTGCAGAAACAAACAGCGCCGGGGCATGAGAATACAATTTAACACTCTGACATTTTTCCATATGTTCTCAAAAACCAATATTGACCCGGCACCCCCGCGAGGCCGGGCTTTAGTCCCCGGCCGCGGCAGACGAATCAGGCCGATGCAGCCGGTCCGGGGGAGAGCGTGGCATTGTCCCTGCCCAGGATGGGGCTCTCCCGCGGGGCCGGCGGAGCGGCCGCGGCCCTGGGCTCCGGTGAAAGGCCCTGCCGCGGCCCCGCCCCTCCCTAATGGCCCTGTCTGAGAGGGCCGATTGTGCCCGGGCCCCGGACCCCGCTGGCGGGATGGCGGGAGGGCTCACATGCCCGGCTCGGCCCCGCCGGGCGCCCGGCGCTTCTCAAAGGCCACATTACAATCAATTAGGCCCTAATGAGCAGGCCCCGCGGCTCGGGGGGCTGTGCAGCGGAGTCCCGGGGCCCCGGCCTGCCCGTCGATAACCGCAGAAATAGCTCCGGCGCTGGAGCGCAGGGGTGAAAAGGTAGGGCAGCGGGAGGGGGGGAGCAGGCCTGAGGCCTCCGTTAACCCTTTGAAGAGCGGGGGGGTTTTTTTCTGAACGTGTTTGGTTCAGGGTTCAGTATGTTTGATGAACAAATCAGAGATTCACCATGGTGCATCCGCATTTACTTTGACAGCACACATACAGGTGGAACCATTGTTATTTCACTCAAACGTATTTCTGCATTAGATTTGATTGCAAGACCATGATTACAGAAAATGAAATATCCGGTGGTGGAATTATGGGTGTGTTGTGAATACGCTACGTACTTGTGTGGATAGATCTAATAGCATCCCCTCACAGCTCTGTTCGAACAGAAAGGGTTAATCCAGCGGCTTAAAAACTCCAGGAATGACAGGTTCACCTCACTCACCTGTTCCAGTTAAACAGAGATAAAAAACAGATAGCAGATAGCAGTACTGTGGTAAGGGAGCTGTTTTTTTTTTGGTTTTGGAATTTTTTTGTTTCAAAATTCCAAGTCAATGTTCTAGAACACAGAGCATTGCATTGACTTACCACTCGTGATTGCTACGTCAGAGGTTTTGAGCTCAGAACATTCTAATCATGTATAATTTCCACCTCACACCTTAAAGGTGTCAATTGTATTTTCTAAAGGTCAGTTTTTGTTGCATTTCATGCTTCTTCCCATAATTGCCATTAGTCACGGCAGCACCTGCCAAGCCTCCTCCTCTTTGGTGACAAAAAACACCCTCTCCCAGGTCTTTCTAGAAGCTGATTTGCATCATACCAGCCAGGTAATTACAGTGGCTTATTCTGTGTGGTGTTGACAGATGGAGGCGACGGAATAGGTGGCATGCGGAGAGAGCTAACTGTCACACCTGTGCACGACCCTTCCCAGCAGCCCCCGCTGCGGACGCGCCTCCGTAGGGGGGTCGGGCTCTGAATGGAGGTGTGAAAGGGGGGCGCTGGGCGGCTGGAGGCCGGTTTGGGAGCTCCGCCTCAGGGGCGTCTCACCTGTGGAGCCCCATTCTCCGGGGCAGAGGCACCTTCCTGAGCGGGACAGAGGACAGCCCGGAGGGAGGGGGCTCTGTGGGTAAACATGCTGGGCAGGGGGGCAGTCTGGCTAGTGGTCTACCAGCAGGCCGTCGGTGTCCCACAGAGGAACTTATTACAGAGACAGTGTGTGTGACCCACAGAGAACTAAAGAATTAAATCTGTATACTTAAATCTGAGAGTGAGTAAATGTCCACAGCCACCATCACTGTATAAAGGGCAAGAGCCTGAGGTCTTTCTGCACTGTGTGTGTCAGGCATAGTGCCAGTGTGACCTTATTATTCTGACTGAAACAGCCAAACAAAAACTCTGACTGAAAGGTCTATTCCCCTGGCCAAACCATGAATAAATCTATTCCATTATAATTATACAGGGACAGATACAAAGAAATGACGGTAAACACGGATTTAATGAGGTGCCTGCACCCTACTGTGCGTCTCTGCTGTTGCTTTGCACACACATGTCCAGTGTTCTGTTCGCACCACAATGCTGAGGCAGGTTGGGGTAGAGTGGTGCATTGTGGGAACCGTACCGGGCCGTTTCAGACAGTGATAACACGCTCATCTGGGTATTCTCATTATGAAGTCCACGGGGGAGTGGCAGACACATTGTACAGAGGGATCTTTAATAAACCGGGGGGCCACAAAAATACTCCACCTCCCTCATCTGCTGCTAGCCCTCACCTCAGCAACGTACATTCAGACAGTGCGTGTCCACTTCCCATGGACCCCTCCTCGTGTGGGAGCCCCACCCCTGCCCTCTCTACACTACGTCTCCT
Source organism: Conger conger (assembly GCF_963514075.1). Taxonomy (NCBI): domain Eukaryota; kingdom Metazoa; phylum Chordata; class Actinopteri; order Anguilliformes; family Congridae; genus Conger; species Conger conger. The sequence goes on from NC_083769.1 coordinate 40,030,422, forward strand.
GGCTTGACATACTTCACACAGCGGAGGTATTAAAGGGGGCAGGGAGAACTTTAAAAAGGGGTTATTTTGAGGTTCATAACATTTTGGATGGTACTGGGATTTTCCCAGACTGCAGTGGGGGAGAGAACGTCTTCCCAGCATGCAGCTGGTTTGATTAAGTATGAGAATAGCGAGAGAGAGAGGACTATATTGCTCTGTGCGCTGCCGTCGTGTTGACACATGGTGCTCCTCTGACAGCTGAGAGCAAGGGGAATAGGGTTCCTACAGCACAGACTTCAGAATGGATGCGTGGTTATCCTGAGAATCTATGAGTCATAGTTATCATATGTTATCATGCCCCAAGGTCTCTGCTCTGTGGTGTGTGTGTGTGACTTTTAAATTAGCGTTCCATTAGAATGTGCTGGAATTAATTTATGTCATCTACATTTAGCAAACACTTTATATCATATGTTTGTCTGTATACTGTATGTAGATCAGAAAACAAAGTTTCTTTCAGACTGGCAGTAGCTGATACAAAACAAATCTTATTTCAGTGCACACCAGACAGGATGTTTTTTCTGTACTATTTCTATTTTGTCCGTGGGTCACTGCACCAATTGTTTAAGTGCATTGAAAACATTTGTAGAGACTTTTACAATGAGGTCAGAGAAATGTCTGTAAATAATTACATTTTTCGTACTCGCCAGCACTGTGAACCCCAGGGCTAGTACATATGACCACCTACCGAACGGGTAAAGCTAGTGAGATACCAGGTTTTCCCATTCAGTGTCATAATGACAGATTGGGGACACCATTTGAAAAGTTACCACAATGAGATACTTACAATCACGCACTTGTACTTGTGTTTGATCTGCACTTCATTGTACGTCGCTCTGGATAAGAGCTTCTGCTAAATGCCATGTAATGTAATGCAATGTAAATTCAATGACTATTGCGCTATTGAGAGCATTTACACTGTCAGGTGACTTTGGTCTGACCCAGGCACAAGATTACAGCTTGGCAACAATTAATATCCAGATAGATACAGATACAGATACAGATACAGATAGATACAATATAATTTCTCATTCCATTTGCTCCATGTGTTGTTCCCACTCCTGATTTACACACTGGAATTCTTTCACCTTCTGAAGGATCTTGTTCCCCCAAATATATCCCAAATGTAGACTTAAAATTCCCCAAAAAACACCACGTCTCTCTTGTCCAGTTTTTCCACAATTGAGAGACACAGGTTTATACATAATTGAGGCATCATTTGGTGTGTGGAGCCTGTTCTTCTCCTGAATACAGTATATCCCACCTCTCAGTGCATAACTGCCAGCTGCCTCCAGCTTGCAGAACAGGAGGAGGGGGCGGAGTTTCAGGCAGGCGCTTGTCGTGCTTCTGCAGTCGGGTTGGCCAATCACAGGCGGGGACACGAGAATGTGCAGTGCGCCGTGGGATTGCTATGACATCATCGGAATCTTTGCAAGAAAGCTCCAGAGCTGTTTGCTTTGAGGCAGGTGTTTCTTTTCTTCTCTTTATTTTCCGCGGCTCTCCAGTTCTCTCCCTTTCTCCCTCTCTCTGTGTTCTCTCCAGTTCTCTCCCTCTCTCCCTCTCTCTGTGTACCTCCCTCCCTCTCACACGCGGTAGGTGATGTTCCGTGTACTGTAAACACTGATAAATACCTGCCTTTGACGAAAGTTGAATGGAAATTTGAGCTGAAAATCCTGGAAAGTGCATGAAAGGCACAGGGTTCAGTCAGCTCTCAATACACAATATTGCAGCCGAAAGCAAGGGTCTAAGTCCTTTTGGGTTTTTTTCCATCTTCTCTTCAGTCAGAATTTTCCAACACTTCTCACTCTCTCTCTCTCTCTCTCTCTCTCTCTCACACTCTCTCTCTCAGTCACTCACTCACACACACGCATAATAATATAGTGTATAAATACACAGATTACTTAATTGTTCTTGTGAATTGTTATGGCAAAAAAACCATAGAGAGGGTAACATAGAGAGGTAACATGTTGCTTGGCCCAGCCTGAGGGAAAAACACTTTTTAGAAGCCTCCCCATTGTAATGTGAATGGTTCGTCCTCAATGCTCTTGAGCGCTAAAAAAGGGGGAATTGACCCCACTGCTTGGCTTAATTTAGTTTCCATTAATCTAAACCTCACCTCAGTCTTAGTGAGTCTTATAGTTTTTTACAATCGTTTTCACACTTGTCTCAATACCATGTCCACTTTTTCAAAACACTTAACACATTCACCATATCATTAGACTATGTGAACTAAACTGTGGACATTTTTGCATTGCTTTCATCCTAAAGGCATTCAATCACCACTTCTTCCAAAATTCATGAATACCTCTCTCAGTCAGTGTTCACTACCAGCAAAAGTTTGTACAAATACAGTAAATTTTGCAGACGTTTAGATACTCTGTTCAAAACAGTTAACTTTCAGTTCATAACCCAATAAAATTCTGATCATTGTGGAAGCAAATATGCTGCATTTTGGCAGATAAATGAAACTATATGCTTGAAATACGTAAGACAGATCATTCTGATTTGAGCAGAAAGTTTATTCAGTTTATTCATTTTTTTTGTTTGCAGCCTTGTTACCAGCTATACAAAAGTGATCATACTTGCATTGAAATGTGCATGTATATAGGGTAAATATAGATGTAGTTGTCACTGTTCCACTATTACTGCTGTATATGTACTGTTGAAACACCTGGCTGTCATTTCAGTGAACAACCTACCCAGGTGTTTGTTGTTTGTGCCCCGTTACCACATATACAAAAGGGGCCACCTTTGGATTGGCATTTGCATTCTTTAGCCTTGGTGGGGGAAATGGATGCAGCCAGAGGTAGAGGAAGAAGACATTGTGGAAGAGCAAGAACAGTTGTGTCTGATGAAATCAGAGCCACAGTCATTGATCATGTGGTAAATCATGGTCTGTCCCTGAGGGATGCAGGTTGAGGGTTCAACCAAACTTGCCTAGATCCACAGTGGCTTCAATAGTGAGGATTTTCAGGCAAACCAACTGGTACTATACAGTATTTACAGCATTCTGACTGAAGGAGTTCAATTGGTGTGTATATTACAGCAGTACTGTGATTTGAGAAGTCTCCAGAAAAAGCAGATGTATCAGTGCACATTTGTCTTTGACTCACTACAGGACCCAGCGGTTACCTCACACAGTTACCTCACTTACAGGGGGAAGGGGAATAATGTTTACGCCTCAACAGGAGGATACAATAGTTGGGATGGTCATTGTCAACAACAGCATCAGGCTAAGAGAAATACGCAACAACATAATCGCAGACAAGAACATATTTCCGAACATTGACAGTGTAAGCACAGCCATTTCAAGAGTGCTACAGAAACATCAGTTCAGGATGAAACAGTTGTACACTGTCCCCTTTGACAGGAACTCTGAG